>NC_051040.1:475000-510000 GCF_904848185.1 Acanthopagrus latus | reverse complement strand
CTATCAGCTGTTACACAAAGATCTTTGCTGTCAACTGCCAGGTGCCTAAAGCCAATAAGGCCCTGAAGCTGCCTGGGTCTCGCCTATTAGCCTACACCAGCTTCATCACCAGCATTATTTAAGAGTCAAGATGAATTTATATATATATATATATATATATATATATATATATATATATATATATATATATATATATATATATATATATATATATATATATATATATATATATATTTATATATTTTTTATATATATATTTATATTTATATATATAGATATAGATATAGATATATATATATATATATAGATATATAGATATATAGATATATAGATATATATATATATATATATATATATATATATATAGATATATATAGAGAGAGAGAGAGAGAGAGAGAGAGAGAGAGAGAGAGAGAGAGAGAGAGATATATATATATAGTCTAAAGTGCTCAACGGGTCATCTATGGCCTCAGACTGTCCAACAACAGGAACATCAGAAAAAAGTTTACAACCAAATCAATCAGTTTCTTTCTGTCTGAAATGGTCTGACGATGTTCACAGTCTGACAACTAAACTGATCCTTCACTGGACATCACTCAGAATAAAAGACTCTCCGACACTGAAGCCCATTAAAGGAACATTAGAGGACCGAATAGTTGTAATGTAGTAGCAGTGTCTTTGGTATCTTATATGAGGGGGTGAAAATGATAATTCAATATATTTAAAAGTCACTGTCAAGCCGTCTGTCCTACCAACTCAACATCAAACTTCTGCCCAGTTCAAAGCATCTGCGAGGCAGAGAGAGTCAGGCAGCTTGCTGTTTACTAACATGATAATGTGACGTGATTTAGAGTACATGAATTTAACTCACATGTCTTTGTCTTCATCACTATCGTGTCATTTAGTTTCTGTCTCTGGAAACTTGTAGGCAATCTAAAGTCCGGGTGCTGTTTAGCTCAGTTGGTAGCGCAGGCGTCCCATGTACAGCAGCTCCGTCCTGTCCTGTTGCTCTCACTCATCCTGTTCCCTGTCATATCTGTCCTGCCAATAAAGCCATATAAAGGCCCCAAAAATAAATACATAAATAAATATATGTATAGGTGAGGAGAAGTCAGCATGACAGTCTGTCATCCTGTCTGTCCTCCCTCTCTGGGAGTGAGAGGATGTTTGAGTGGGTCAGGATCTCAACCACAATACATGACAACAGCAGCTCCATGATTATAAACAATAATCATCCAGCATGGTGTATGAAATCAGCAGATATATAGTGACTTCCTTACAGATTTACTCTCACAATCATTTGGTTGGTGAGCTGATGTGAGAAAACAGCTCCACCTGCTGGTCACAGTACAGCTCAACATTAGTGCTCTGGCAGTGAAGGAAGCACAACACCAGTATAAAAATACTTTGTAATCAGTAGAAGTCCTGCATCCAGGTGTTACTTTAGTGAGCATATTAAATGTGTTTGCATCAAAATATACTAAAAGACAAGGAGCAAAATAATTTCAATGAATATTATTTCACTGGATTATAATGATGGATTCATGTGTTTATCACTTTAACGTTGCAGCCGGTTCAGATGGTTGAATCACTTGTTTGTTTGTAAAAGTTTCCAACATTACTAGGAATGAATTTCAGATTGTCAGCACTCTGCAAGAAACTCTACACTGAACATTTGAGGTTTCCGACTGTCCAGGGATGGACAGGGTGCTAGGCCCTGGTCCACCTCATCACTGTAAACACTGCATCATTTTAAATACTATCACAGTGTTGACTGAAAGAGCTGAAGTGCTAGAATGACTTGACCTCTGTAGTTCTTTTCCAGCCTACTGACGCTCAAATCGCTTTCACACACACATTCATACACTCATGGCAGAGGACCCCATGCAAGCAGCTGATTGGTCATCAGGAGAACATCTGGGGCTCAGTATCGTGATCAAGGACACTTCAACATGCAGCTGGGGTAGTCAGGGATTCAAACCAGCAACCTTTTAATTACTGGATGACCCGCTTATTATGAGGGAAGTTATGAAGCTGTCTGTCTGTTATGTTATCGTGTTATGCAGGCTTTAAACTATGTGTGGGGGGTGTCCTTACATTGGGGTGGGAGTGTCCTTACATTGGGGTGGGAGTGTCCTAACAGAGTCCTTAAAGCCCCCCACACACCGCCCAGATGTCCAGCTCCCTTATCCGACCACTCTCCGACCGCTCTGTTGCCTCTTGTCTGACCCGTTCGGCAGAGAAGTTGCATTGAAACGCACCACTTCGACGCGCTGCCTGCTGCACAGTAGCATGTACATTCTGCACTTGCGCGAGATGCAATAAGCGGGTGGCGCTTGTGTTGCGAGTTGTAAACGAGGCTTATGCACGCAACTCTCGTTACTTTCTCTTTAAAACAAAACTTAACTATTTCAGATAAAAACAGCTGCATACTAAACATGCAGTGAGGCATTACCAAACAAACACAGATTAATTGGTCCTGAATGGACATACTAACTATTCTCAAGCCGGTACTACAAAACATGAAAACAGGGAATGATGGAACGGAGTGCATAGAAAAACAAAGCGCACACAGTATTCTGCCCTCCCACACACCACGCTGATTCACTAGCACACCGCTAATCAGAACGGCCATTCAGCTGGCACACAACCGATCAGAGAATCCAGTGGCTCAGACATCCGACAGCCCTCCTCCTCAGACTTCACATGCTCCATCGGAGCTGACAACATCCGCACGGCTCCGAAAGCTTCCGACGCAGCTGAACACACTGAACACGTTTGTTACCGACCTCGTCCGAGTCTCTCCAAACGCTTCAGACGTCCAACGGTTGGGCCGGTGTGTTCCTGCCTTAAGGACACGTGACTCATTGACCCAACCGGCCTTCATGTGGGTTGTAATGTATTAATAGAGAAAAATACACAATACACAATTGTGACAAATCATAAGATAACAGAGACCCTGTTAGCATTAGCCTGCCACTGTAACCGTCACACAGTGAGAAAGCAGAGGCTGACTGTAACAGGACTGAGATGTGGTTCTTGGATTAGCATGCTACACATAGCCTGCAGCATGTAGCTCAATGGTACTTACATTATTACAGCTGTTGATTCATAATCAATCACACAGCGACACCTACTGCATGGGTTGCACTGGTTAAATCAATGACAACCATGCAGCCAGGAAAAATCCTTCAGTGAATACCTTCACCACAAAGTTCTTGTTTTTCACTTACCTGCTCAGGTTTTTATTATTCTAGATGTCAGACTGACATTATTGAATATATCCAAACAGCGACACACCTTTTAGTTAACAGTAGCATCCATTTTTCAACCAGAAACAGCAGCTCTTCGCCAAATCCACCAGACTCCATTTACAGACTCAATCATTTAACTGTCAGGAAACACAAATGATTCCAAGAGGGGAAAAAACAACAAGAAACTCACAAAAACCTTCTGGTTTGTATTTTCACTTTTCTAACAACAACTAACTTGGATTTGTTTAAAATAAACCATTATTCACTGTGCAAGTCAGTGTTAAGACATCTAGAGAGGGCTACGATAAAACACTGACTTTGTGAATGAGGTTTGGTGTAAATTAAAAACGATCACACTGTTCCGGCGCCAGGCCTGCGTGTGTGGGACAGCAAACTAAACTGTGCGTCTAGAATAAAGAAAGCAAAGCGAAGATAAACTGTGAGGCTGTTTAGCTAGTAGCCTACCCGCCAACACGTCCTCCCGGCCTGCCGCTGGTCTCTGGTCTCTGACGGGCTTCTGGTCTCTGGTCTCTGACGGGCTTCTGGTCTCTGACGGGCTTCTGGTCTCTGACGGGCCGCTGGTCTCTGGTCTCTGACGGGCTTCTGGTCTCTGGTCTCTGACGGGCCGCTGGTCTCTGACGGGCTTCTGGTCTCTGACGGGCCGCTGGTCTCTGACGGGCCGCTGGTCTCTGACGGGCTTCTGGTCTCTGACGGGCTTCTGGTCTCTGACGGGCCGCTGGTCTCTGACGGGCCGCTGGTTTCTGCTTTCCACTTCCGTCCGCCACTCTTCGATGTCTCATGTTGACGGTTTTGGCGCTTTCAGGCTCAGGTCAGGTCACCTGACTCGTCATGTCGTCACCACACAGCGAGCCAATCAAAACATCAGGATTATTTGAAATAGTGCGCCCCTTCCGGTTCCCGTCATGCATCAAACCTCTGTCTGGTATGGAAGCAAATCTGGACCATAATCCAAATTAAAATGGATTAATAGAAATGTTTCTTCATTTTTTGACTCATAAATTAAAAAAATAATAAATCATCCAAACTAGATTTTAATTTTCTTCTTCAGCTTTGAATTATGGCGGCGGGCATGAAAATGAAAATGCATTGTCTTCTTTGTTTAATTATTAGTAGTGTCATAAAAAGAGCAACCTAAAGAAGAAATGAAAATTCAGTTTGGATGATCTATTATTAATAATAATAATTATTATTATTAATTTCAAATTACATTTTGGTAACAATTTGCTGGGGCATCTTTTGATGGTTAAATCTCAAACATCCTTTTCTTTATCACCTCAGCTATATTCTGAAAATGAAAAGGCATTTCTGTTAATCCATTTTAATTTGGATTATGGTTTGGATTTGCTTCCATTGTCTGGCAGTGAAGAAAGATGATAAGGTGTTGATCCTGTCTGAACGTGTCATGAATCACACGATGTTTCTGGAATATCAGACGGAAAATACATCGTTATAAAGACATCAGTGACGTTCTCACAGAACCAGAACTGCAGTTGTCAGGATCACAGATTTATTGTGACATTCATCTTGTTCAGAACCTTTTCTGACCCAGTCGGCTCCATGATGGTTCTGGTGCTGTGTTGATGAGACGATGTAGTTCACTGAGCTTCAACACTAAACTGCATGAGGTTTGAATAGAATAGAATATACTTTGTTGTCTCCTCAGGGAAATTTTTCACAGACTCAAAGTGTGTAGTAGTATTTGTCAGTTTGTTGACTTTAATAAACAAACATCATGTGTGAGATTCATGACCCAGTTCAGACCGGATCAGTACTTTGTCATCTCTCTGTTCACCACTGTATAAAGTAACACACACACACACACACACACACACACACACAACTGAAAACAGGAAGCAGAGAAAGGATGATGTCACAGTTGATGAGGTCACAGTTGATGAGGTCACAGTTGACGTGGAGACCTCTGGAGGTCAAAGGTCATCGGTCACCTTAATCTGAGCTGGACTGTGACATGAACCAGTGTGCAGCTGTAGACGACGACATCACTTGAATCCACTGCTCTTCATCATTCAGTCATTTACTTATTTATTCATATATGTATTTTTTTATATATCCATTTATTTATTTACATATTTATTTATTTATTTATTTATTTATTTATTTATTTATTTAACGTGAAAGGAAACGTTGTGACAGCTGATGACTTTTGTGATCCATGCCAAAGCTGCTGACATCTCCCAGTGTCTAAAGTAAATGTATTCAACATGTTTTAATAAAGAAGAGAACTTGTTGATCTTTGACTCTGTAGTTCAGTTCGGGTTCAGTAAAAGCAGGATTTTCTGTTTGAGATGTTTCTGAAACTCTTTGTTTTCAGTTTATTCAGAACATTTTGTTTCCTCGTGAGTCTTTTCCTCCTTGTTTATGTCTATATAATGCTGTATAACATTACCTATAGTATAGGTCCTATACCTATAACACTAATATATATACAGTGTTGGGAGACTTGAACTATATAGCTTAACTACAATTTGTTGTAACTTGCTGGTAGTTAAACTACATTCATATTTTGTGCTGCATCAAGTAATTCCACTACTTTTTGGGTCATTTTTTGTAGTTTAACTACTCAATTACAATACAATACAAACTACAATTTTGACCAATAACATGAAATACTTTTTATTTAACAACCTATATATGATATATAATAATATATAGTATAAATGTTATTTGATTTTTCTGTAAAAAAGAAAAAAAAGGCATGAAACATGTCATGACATGCTCTGCCTCTGATTGGCTCGCCCTGGCAGCACTCAGAGAGTGGGCGGGTCTTTGTGCCAAGGAAGGCAGAGCTCATCTCATCTCGAGTTGAGAGGCATATTTCTGCTAAAACTTCTGCTGGCATGTGAATTTTTTGTAGGCTATTAAATTTTGTTCCACATACAACATGTCATGTCATTGTCCATAGCCGCTTGTCCCTTTCCATGGGGGGTGTTGCTGCTGGAGCCAGTCCCAGCCTTGCCTCAGGGCGAGGGCAGGGTGCTCCCTGGACAAGTCGCAGCTCATCACAGGGCCTCACTTATGGGGTTCAGTATCTCGCTCAAGGACACTTCAACATGCAGCTCAGCCCGGAGCTGGGATTTGAACCAGCAACCTTCCAATCACTAGTCGACCTGCTCTACCCACTGAGCTACAGCCGCCCCGCCACATACAACATTTAACACTGAGTATAATGAGTATAAGTAGTTGCTAAAACTACATTTCTCCAGGGGTGGAAATGTCGTTTGTTCAAACTACTACCAGGCTGAACTACACTGATGGATGAACTCTGAACTGTTTCATGTTTCAGGCAGCTGGCTGATGGGAATGGAGTGGACACAATAATAGAGACACTTCTGTGTGTGGTGCAACATGATTCTCTTTAAACGTCTCAGAGCTGCTAACGTGGCTGCAGGCCGTCAGGATGTTACATAAGAATTCTGTCAGGACTGTGGGAGAAAATCAAGTTTATTCAAGACAGAATTGGTCTCATAAACAGTCTGATGTACACAGCGAGGACAGAGTGTCTTCACCTCAGAGTGGAACTAAATCAGTCTGTCCTGAATCATGAGTGTCCAGAGTCTGCAGATGCTTTTATTCTGAAAAATCAGGTGTTCTCCAATTCTCGTTGGATAGTGAGACAGTCTGATGTGGCACAGTTAAACCTGCAGGAGTCAGGAGACCAGCTGCTGTCCCTGCAGGACCTGATGTGTCCTCACCTCGTCCTCTGGTGACACTCAGAGACCTTTAACTTGTGCTCTCTTCGTGGTTTTTAAACAGCGAGCCAAAGTAGATCCACATGTAGACAAACTGCACTGCTACACGCTAACTTTGGCCTAAAGGTTTTGTCCTAAATGGTGGATGCTGCCGCTCAGATCTTCTCCTGGTCCGGGTCCTGGTCCTGGTCCCGGTCTACCTCTCAGCGCTGAGTTTGTAGCGGAGAACAAAATAAGCGATGAGCCTCAGAGAGAAGAAAAAGATGGCGAGGACGATGAAGTCCAGGTAGAGTTTGGCATCCAGCATGTCCAGCTCCTTTAGGATGGCCTCAGACTTCTGGAAGTGACAGGTGTCGTCTTCATCACAGTGAAGATCCTCCCGGTCCAGCCCGTAGATGGACAGGATAACACCCTCAAAACCGTACCTGGAACACAACATGGAGCGGCTGATGAAATGTCTCCAATCAGAAGAAAGCTTCAATTGAAACAGTGAAGCTAAAACTGCTTGTTTCAGACAAAAGATCAACTCAAACGCTGTGTGAAAAACATTATACAATAAAAACAAATATTTAAGAGTGGATCATCTCGTCTCTATGAGGATGAGAATAAAAGTCTGGAGACAACTTC
This sequence comes from Acanthopagrus latus, assembly GCF_904848185.1. Classification (NCBI taxonomy): domain Eukaryota; kingdom Metazoa; phylum Chordata; class Actinopteri; order Spariformes; family Sparidae; genus Acanthopagrus; species Acanthopagrus latus. Next base: position 502,388 of record NC_051040.1, on the reverse strand, counting down.
TCACTGAGCGTCGCAGGCTTTTCTCTGTTCAGTGGATGCAAAACTTCATTCTGTTGATGTTAGAAATGTAAAGAGTGTTTCTTCTTCTTCTCTCTGTTCACAGCTGCACTTATTAAATCAGACAGCGCCCCCACCTGACGTAGGAGATGTAGGACATCCACTGCAGGTACCAGGGGATGGTGTCGAAACTGACAAAGAACCCCGAGAACAACAGAACAGGGATCGCTGTGACTGGACCGACAAACGTCGCCACCTGCAGGAAACAAACACACCTGCATGAAGACGACAGGTGGACACACCTGAGCGTCAGCCGATACAGGTGAGTTCAGTGAGGCTGACCTGCAGCGAGGTGGAGGCGGCTCCGATGAGCAGCCCCAGACTCTGAGCCACCAGAGACGTCAGAACCCCCAGAGACAGGAAGAGGAAGAAGCGTCCGGCGTCAGGAGGCTGAGCTGTCATCCAGTACACGATACTGCAGTACACCACCGGGAACACCACCTGTAAACGGGCCAGAACAGTACTGACGTACAGCTCACCAAGAGAACGGATCAAACCACCACTGATACTCTCACCTCGTGAACGTGTGAATGAGTGTTACTCATCTTTACTTGTTAAATCTTCGCTCAGCTGTCTGAGCTGTCGTGTGTCAGCTCACCTGGAACGGGACGTCAGCCATCGTCTTCGCCAGGTAGTACGCCTTCAGACTGTACCAGTAGTTCAGGTGTTCCCTCAGGAAAACTCCCATCTCCAGAGGAACTGAAGCCCGAACACATGCTCAGAACTCAGAACTCACAAAGATACTACAAGAATTATTCATTGTTTTATTATTATTTGTTTTTTCTTTCCAGATAAATTAAAAGATTCAACATCAAAAGCAAAATGTAACTAAAGTATCAGAAGTCAAAGTACTTGTTGAGAGTATTATGATAGTAATTACAATATTAATGATGCATTAATGTGTTAAAAGTATTTTTACTGTGATGGAAGTAAATTTTACTACTTTAATATTTTTATAATATATTACATATTGTGTGTGTGTGTGTGTGTGTGTGTGTGTGTGTGTGTGTGTGTGTGTGTGTGTGTGAGAGAGAGAGACTCACAGGTGAGCACTGTGGGCATCAGAGCAGCGAACATGAGGAACAACATGGAGAAGAAGAGGAACCCTGAGTTACTGAGAACCTTCTTGGCCTCGTTCCCGATGCCCAGGTACAGCAGACCAATCAGGACGCCGATCCCGATGTGGGAGGAGATCCTCAGGTGAGTCAGCACCTGCTCGACCAATCAGAGCATGGATGTGTTACTGTGTGTGTGTGTGTGTGTGTGTGTGTGTGTGTGTGTGTGTGTGTGTGTGTGTGTGCTGCAGGTGTCGCTGTGTTTCCTCACCGAGTCTCTGAGGATGCTGAGGAACGTCCTCCTGAACAGGATGGAGAACTGAGTCATACAGCTGGCTGAGAAACTGTGACAGCCTTCAGAGGACGAGCTCTCCTGCAACACACACACACACACACACACACACACACACACACACACACACACACACACACACACACACACACACACACACAATTTTGTTTCGATGTGATGAAGAAATTTAATTTGATTTGTTAATTAATGGACCAAATTAAATATCAGTTTATGTGACTGATTCAGGGACTTCAGAGAATTTATGTTGGTTCATGATTTAATTCATTTTCCCTTCTGAAGGACAAACAGCCTCCAAAAACTGGGAACAATATAATGTATCAGTTGATTGACAGGCAGAGGTGAGAAGTAATTAAGTACAAATACTTCATTACTGTCCTTCAGTACATGTCTCCTGTATGTGTCCTCTGAGTCTCTGTGTGACTTCTCCTCTCTACACCTGAACTTTCTCCTCCTCACAGCTTCACAACAGCCTCGTTACTTTAGTTTGATGCATCTGAGGTGAATTCTGGATTCTTGTTATTTCCCAACATCAGCAGACTGATGTGGACCAATCAGACGCAGCGAGACGAGACAAAGACGTAAAAGCCGTAAGAAGCCGTAAACAGACAGAGAGGGAGGCTGGAATGTGGAGAAAAGGCGTGTTAGTGTCTCGTATCTGCAGAGAGTTTCTGATTTTCTCTCTTTGTTGCTGCTCGGGACGCTTTACCAACCCAACATGTGTCTATTTGACGTCCTGGGAATGAGACTCAACAATCAACTGTCTTTGTGGTGCGTTCAGGAACAGCTGGGACAAATCCTACTGATTCTACCTTTAACTTTAATAGTCTTTGAATTCTATTAATATGACGTGAGCTTCAGTTAGCTTTGAGCACAAATGTCCTTCAGAGGGAGACTTTTTACTCTGATACTCTGAGTCCATGTCAGAGCCTGAACTCTGTTACTGTGCTGGAGGAAACAAGCTGGATCCTTCCTGTTGGTTTGTCTCTATAATGACCGGGCTGTGTGATGTGTGGTGCGTTTGTTTTTCACCTCCTCTGTGCGCTGCCACAGGAGCGGGTGGAGGCTGGTGTCTCCATTCAGTTCAGTCTGATAATCCTTCTCACACTTCCTGTCCTGCACAGCTCGCACCAGCCGGACCATCTGATCCCCGTACTCACCTGACGCCACCTCCATCACTGACACACACACACACACACACACACACACACACACACACACACATACACACACACACACACACACACACACACACACACAGGGACAGGTTGAGGTTAAGTCACATTTGAGGTATTTGCACTTTATATGATCTTTATACTTCTACTCCACTACAGTACATGTACATCAAATGTGATGTACATGTACTTCATATGTACTTCAGATGTACTGTAGTACTCTGTGTGAGTACTCTTGTGTATTCTGGCTGGTCTCACCAAAGTCAGCAGGGTTGTGGTAGGTGGGGCAGCTGAGTCCGAGTTCTCTGAGGTACGGAACCAGACTGGAGACCTTCCCTCTGTAGACACACTGACCCTGACTGAGGACGTACAGCTGACACACACACACACACACACACACACACAGTTAGTATGAACAGTAAAAGTTCATGTTGTGCAGTAAAATGTCTCTGATCTGATTCCATGTGACATTATTGATGACTGATAATTGATTGATAACACTTGTTGTCACCTTGTCAAAGAGCTCGAACAGTTTGGCGCTCGGCTGGTGGATGGTGCAGATGACGGTCCGTCCTCCCTGAGCCAGAGCCTTCAGAAGAGAGACCACCTGGAAACAAGACGAGCTGTCCAGACCACTACACACACACACACACACACACACACACACACACACACACACTTGATTTATTGGCTACATGAAGTGATGAAGAGCCTGAAGCCTCAAAGACAGACTCTGAAATGTGTGTGTGTGTGTGTGTGTGTGTGTGTGTGTGTGTGTGTGTGTGTGTGTGTGTGTGTGTGTGTGTGTGTGTGTGTGTGTGTGTGTGTGTGACCTGGTGGGCTCATCAAAGAACATGACCGGTGGATTGTTGACGAGCTCCAGAGCAATGGCCAGTCTCTTCCTCTGACCGCCCGACAGGTGAGACGTCCTGGTCTTCACACAATCCAGCAAACCCAGAGCCATCAGGATCTCCCGCACCTGAACAGGAAGCAGACTGTCACCTCTGACATCACAACATGAGCAGGAAGCAGTCGGGGTCGGACTCACCATCTCTCTGCGAGCCTCCACCTTCTCCTGAAGCTTCAGGTTGGCTGAAACCTGCAGAGATGTGCAAGACATACTGCACAATACAGCATAAACTGTCGTGATGACAAACACAGTCTGTGAAGATATTTGATATTTATGTATTTTCATTTACTGTCGTTGTATTTTATCTGCAGGTATAAATGGGCGCAGTACTAATAAAAGTACTCCATTGAGCAGTAAGAGTACCATCATGGCCTCGTGCACGGTGAGGTGCGGCAGCAGCATGTCGTCCTGCATGATGTAACAGGAAACCTTCCTGAAGGAGCGCAGGGCTCTGGGCTGACCGTTGATCAGGATCTCCCCCTTCATCCCTGTCTCCCTGCACACACACACACACACACACACACACACACACACGCACACACACGCACACACACACACACACACACGCACACACACGCACACACACACACACACACACACACACACACACACGCACACACACACACGCACACACACACACACACACACACACACACACACACGCACACACACATTTCAGAGTGAATTTGTTAAATATTCAAACACGACCTGAAGCTGCTGTGATTGTTTCTTAATGACGTCATCATGTCACTTCCTGTCCTCGGCTGACCTGTACCCACCTGTACCCTGCCAAGATATTCATGAGGGTGGACTTCCCGGCTCCCGAGGGCCCCATGATGGCCACCAGGTCTCCGCTGGTGAATTTCCCAGAGATCCCTCTGAGCAGAGTCTTGTAACCTAAAACGGGACAGAAACAATCAGTTTTCAGGTTCCCAGGTTCTCTCAGAGATGCTCTTTGTCCTCCGGTCCTCGCCTCGGGTTTCACACCAATCTGCTTCGATTCACACAAACTCTCAGTGAAACACCCACAAACTGAACCCAGCTGAACTCAGACAGACTCCACCTGCAGGTTTTCATCCTGTTTAAACATCAACGTTAAAACCAAGTGAGAGAAAAGACAAAGAATCTTGTGTGAGCCCGGCCCGTAAAGCTCCACATCAGGTCCAGTGTTTGTTCTGTCTGTTCACAGTTAAACATGAAATCATGAATCAACCAGATCATAAACAAACAAGCTGCTGCGCCCGGTTGACACCAGCAGCTCAGTGACCAGGACACATGGGGTTACCATGGAAACCAAAGAGGAGAGTGGTGATGATGATGATGATGATGATGATGATGATGATGAAGACAACCTGCTGTAACTGCTGCAGTGTTTATCTGCTGATGGAGGCTGAACGCCGGTTAATGAGATTATCAGATTTAATCTGGCTGAATCTGATTTAATCTCCCTGAACGACAGTAACCTCTACTGCAGTAATACACACTGTACTGCAGTAATACACACTGTGCTGCAGTAATACACACTGTACTGCAGTAATAGACACTGTGCTGCAGTAATACACACTGTACTGCAGTAATACACACTGTACTGCAGTAATACACACTGTACTGCAGTAATACACACTGTACTGCAGTAATACACACTGTACTGCAGTAATACACACTGTACTGCAGTAATACACACTGTACTGCAGTAATACACACTCTACTGCAGTAATACACACTGTGCTGCAGGTAGTCCACCGTGATGCATCCTGGGTATTCCTGAAGTGCAGTGTGACACTTGATGAGGTCACTCAAGATGAGACAAGTAGATTAACAGTTAATCTCTGTTATGAGTCATGATCATTCTGAAGTGTCTCTCTCTCTGTCTGTCTGTCTGTCTGTCTGTCTGTCTGTCTGTCTGTCTGTCTGTCTGTCTGTCTGTCTGTCTGTCTCTCTCTCTGTCTGTCTGTCTGTCTCTCTCTCTGTCTGTCTGTCTGTCTGTCTCTCTCTCTGTCTGTCTGTCTGTCTGTCTGTCTGTCTGTCTCTCTCTGTCTCTCTGTCTCTCTGTCTGTCTGTCTCTGTCTCTGTCTGTCTCTCTGTCTGTCTGTCTGTCTCTGGGTGAGACTGCAGGTTTCTGTGAGGAAACTGAACTCTTTGTCTTTTTTACTCTTTTCTTTCTGTCTTTTGTCCTGAGAAGCTGAAACCCGATACAATCTTTTGTCTCTGCGATCGTTCAGAAGCTTCATCGTCACACGAGACAAATCAGTTTTAATGACACTTCCTGAAAGTCTGTTAGTGCTTCTGTTGTCTGAACACACTGGACCTGCTCCACCGGGTCCACATCATCTTGTCTGACCCGGTCTACGTTCAAACGTTCAAATGTTTTTATCAGACAAAAAACAGACGGCTGGAAAAAAAATGTCATTTTATGATCTCAACAACCCGTAAATGTTCTTTATTTCCGGAAGTTTTTAAACATTTGTACATAAATTAATAATTTAAACAGTGAGTCTCTGCAGCAGACTGACATGTGACAGACTGAGGACATATGTGTAATAAGTTTAATATGTTTAATATCTATCTATCTATATATATATATACACATACATACATATATATAGATAGATATACATATATATATATAGATATAGATATAGATAGATAGATAGATAGATAGATAGATAGATAGATAGATAGATAGATAGATAGATAGATAGATAGATAGATAGATAGATAGATATTCATTCAGAATATCATGAGAAACTGAAGATATTAATAATCTACTGATGTTGGAGTGAGACGCTCGTCTGTGAGTGGATCTCTGATGGGTCACGTGACTCTGATGGTGTTAATCTGGATCACTGTTGTTGACTCGTATGTTCTCTGTGTGTTTGTTGAGGAGTAACAGATAAGTAAAAGATTGCTGTGATTATGTTAATTTATCATCGTGCTGTTTACAGACGAGCAGTGGACCCTCGGTCCTGACCCGTACCACAAACATCATCAGGTGGTTTTCTGTGACAGAGTTGCATCTAATCTGACCTGCAGCTATTTACAGCACGAGACCCTGGCTGGGATTAACAGATTACAGCCAGGCGCGCGCACACACACACACACACACACACACACACACACACACACACACACTGACTCAGTTAGAAGAAGTTCTGATCCAGCTTGTTTCCTCCAGCACAGTAACAGAGTTCAGGCTCTGACATGGACTCAGAGTATCAGAGTAAAAAGTCTCCCTCTGAAGGACATTTGTGCTCAAAGCTAACTGAAGCTCACGTCATATTAATAGAATTCAAAGACAATTAAAGTTAAAGGTAGAATCAGTAGGATTTGTCCCAGCTGTTCCTGATGAGCAGGAGATGAGATAGTTGATAACATCACAAGACTGATGTATTTGATTACGTCATGTAGTATTTGTACTTTTTGGGGGCGTGGCCAGACAGGGGTAGAGCCAGCATCTTGTTATCGGAAGGTTGCTGGTTTGATTGCTCTGATCAGCATGTGGAAATGTCCTCTGGCAAGATACTAAACCCCAGATTGCTCCTGGTGTGTGGTCCTGCATGTCACCGCCACCATCAGTGTATGAAACAATGTGTGAATTACTATCAGTCACTTTGGACAGAAGTGACAAAAGTGACAAATGTAAATGTAATGTTTATACAGAGAAGCCTCATGCAGAATCTAAAGCAGGTGTGTGAGGTGTGTGTGTGTGTGTGTGTGTGTGTGTGTGTTTGGGGCACCGATTGTAAAGTTGTGAATGCTAAAATAAACAGCAACTTTTTGCCACATTTAGCAACAAACCATGTATATAAAACATATGTCAGTAATGTCAATACCAATCAAAATGTTAAATCTAAATCTAAATTTTGAATATTAAATCTAAATGTTAAATGTTAAATCTGAATCTAAACATGAAATCTTAATGTAAATGTTAAATATTAAATCTAAATGTTAAAATGTTAAATCTAAATCTAAATGTTAAATCTAAATGTTAAAGCTAAATCTAAATGTAAATCTAAATGTTAAAGCTAAATGTAAATGTTAAAGCTAAATCTAAATGTTGGCAAGATTTGGCGAACCACCACTGCAGCATCAAAGCAGCATCTCTAACAACAGCTACAGCATCCACCACAGTAGAACTACCACAGCACGCGGTAGCTTTTATTTTGGTATTTCCGGTGACAGGCAAAGTGAATTTGAATTTAGATTTAAATTTAACATCTAGATTTAACATTTAGATTCATATTAAACATTTGCATTTAGATTTAAATTTAACATCTAGATTTAATATTTAGATTTATAGTTAACATTTAGATTCATTTTTAACATTTAGATTCATATTCAACATTTAAATTTAGATTTAACATTTAAATTTAGATTTAAATTTAACATCTAGATTTAAATTTAACATCTAGATTTAAATTTAACATCTAGATTCAACATTTAGATTTAATGTTTAACATTTAGATTTAAATTTAACATTTAACATTAAGATTTAGAATTTTTATTTTGATTTAACGCTGACATTATATTTTTACAAGAGAAGTAAAGATCAAAAACTTCACAAATATTGTTGTAAATCTGAGCAAAAGTAACATTTTGAAATTAGTTTTTTAAGCGTGGTTTGTTGTGGCGGAAAGTTGCCGTTTACTTTTGCATGCGCAACTTTACAGTCGGCACCCCATGTGTGAGGTGTGTGTCTGTGTGTGTGAGGAGTGTGTGTGTCAGGTGTGTGTGTCAGGTGTGTGAGGAGTGTGTGTGTCAGGTGCGTGTGTGTCAGGTGTGTGTGTCAGGTGTTTGAGGTGTGTGTGTGTCAGGTGCGTGTGTGTCAGGTGTGTGTGTCAGGTGTTTGAGGTGTGTGTGTGTCAGGTGCGTGTGTGTCAGGTGTGTGTGTCAGGTGTTTGAGGTGTGCGTGTGTGAGGTGAGTGTGTGTCAGGTGTGTTGGTACCTTTCCTCCTCCACCACGGTCCCTCCTTCACAGAGTAGGACACGTCTCTGAACTCGATGTTGACGGCCGGTCTCCGGGGCAGCGAGGAGAACCTCTGGGCCTCCGTCAGGTTGTTCTCCACCTTCTTCAGGTGTCCCTGCAGCAGCGGCGTCTGCTGGCTGCCCGCCGGCCGCTTGTTGACCACCTCGTCCACACAGACACACACCGTCCGGGGGTCCAACATCAGGTCCGGGGGCCCGTTGGTGTTCTGAGGGAGAGATCAAAGACATCAGACTCTGCAGCTCAAAGATGTCAACCGATCAGAACCATGTTTGACCTCGGAGGTTCAGAGGCGGAGCCAGTCTCTCTGGACTGTGGTGACCCGACTGGAGTGCCGACATCTGGCTCCTGACATCACAGTTTTTGGATTCTGGGAACTTTGACAGATTTATTACACATTCTGAGAGCATGTTTCAGTGTGAGCTTCACCCCTCCCTGCACGACCAGCACCAGCCCGGTAAGGCCACAGATGGTTCAGTCTGTAGATTAAAGTTTCTGTCATTCAACTCAGAAATATGAAATATCTTTGACAGAAACTCAGAACATACAAAAAAACAACATTTGTGTGAAAATCTGGAAGATTTAAAGGTTTGTTGAACCTCGATGGCACAAATGATACTGATGTGATGTCATTTATAAATGTCTGAGGACTTTAGCATCTGAACAGAACCCGAACAGGAACAACGATGGTGGTGTGAAAAGCTCAGCTCTTATCATGAGATCAGAGTCTGCAGGTTCATTCACCAGCTGACCACAGTTAGATAATTGTGCTAGTGTTGCGTTAACAAACACACATGATTGTGGTTGGGAGCTGATTCATTCTTTCATGTGTTTGATTCAGTGGTGTCAAACTGATCCAGTAAAGGGCCATGTGGCTGCAGGTTTTCAATCCAACCAAGCAAGAACACACTTGATTTGGATCAGGTGTGTCCACAGTCAGGTTTGCTTTACATTAACATGACCTGAGAGGCTGCTTTGTTGACAGAGGCTCTTGATCCAGACACAGAACCTTGAAGCTGGACTGAAGTTTCCTGCTGATCACATGGACAGATAAAAACCTTCTGGAGGGAAACTTTGTGGTCACATGAAACTCAACTGAGGTGTTTGACCACAGTGAACATCAGTATGTTTGTACAGAGAAGGTGGAGCCTTTAACCCAGAGAACACCACACCTACTGTCCAGCAGGGTGCTGGAAGAGTTCTGCTGTGGGGCGGTTCTGCTGCCAGTGGATCTGCTGCTCTAAAGAAACTCAATGGAATAATGAAGAGGGAGGAATATCTCCAGATTCTTCAGGAAAACCTCAAATCATCAGCAGTGTTGTGATTGTTTTGTGTTGTGACAGCTGACTGAGGTTGAAATGGCAGAGAGACATGTTAGAATCACTGCCTGTATATTTATGTCTCATGTTCAGGAGACCTGTGATAAATCAAATTATTGTGTTGCACTCATTGGTCACAGAAACATGAGAGCTGACTGGAGACTGACATGATGGACATGTTGGATTCAAACGACTGAATATTATATATAATATAGTGTCTGAATGCTGCTGTGTAAATGAAGTTGGACTTCCTCTGGCTGCGTGAGCTGCCGGCCAGGCGGCGTGTGAACATCCTGCTCCATATGGACTCTAATCTGAGGGTCACTGTCGGACACAGAAGAGCTTAGTCAGCCCGGATTTACAGCCAGAGACGGACCAGAATAAACAGACTGAGGACGGCTGCTGTGATTCAGCAACAACAACAACAACAACATCGTTGTCACCAGAACCATTTATTTCACGTACGAACAAACTGAAATCTTTAAGTTTGTGTTCCTGGAGCATCATTACAACCGACCAATCACGTCTCTGTGATGTCATAGAAAATGTGGAGATGCACAAAGTTTTCACATGTTGTGAAAGAGTTTATGTTCCTGAACCGAACCATCGGACGAGTCCAGCTCCTTTATCAACAAACCCACCAGCCGGGAATCAAACCCACAACCCTCCAGCTGTGAGGAGACAGTCCTGACCCCTGACCCTCCATCAGCAAAGTAATCTTTTAACACAATAAATTTACTCAAGTGTGACTTAAGTTACTTTTTCCTACACTGATTGTTTGAGAGTTAAAACTCATCTGTTCGTCTTCAGCTGAAGTTCTCATGTCCTCATGTGCACTCAAATTAAAGTCTTGTGTTTTTACATGGCGTCTGGTACAAAGAGGCTCAAACTAAAGAAGCTGCGGGTCTTCATGTCCGTCTCAGTCTCCAGTCTGTCTCCAGTCTGTCTCAGTCTCCAGTCTGTCTCAGTCTCCAGTCTGTCTCCAGTCTGTCTCAGTCTCCAGTCTGTCTCAGTCTCCAGTCTGTCTCCAGTCTGTCTCCAGTCTGTCTCAGTCTCCAGTCTGTCTCAGTCTCCAGTCCGTCTCAGTCTCCAGTCTGTCTCCAGTCTGTCTCAGTCTCCAGTCTGTCTCCAGTCTGTCTCCAGTCTCTGTCTCAGTCTCCAGTCTGTCTCAGTCTCCAGTCCGTCTCAGTCTCCAGTCTGTCTCCAGTCCGTCTCAGTCTCCAGTCTGTCTCCAGTCTGTCTCCAGTCTCTGTCTCAGTCTCCAGTCTGTCTCCAGTCTGTCTCCAGTCTCTGTCTCAGTTTCCAGTCTGTCTCCAGTCTTCCAGTCTCTGTTTCTGTCCCAGTCCAGTCTGTCCCAGTACTCACCATGATGATGGAGTTGGTGACGGTGGGGTTGTGGACGGACCAGGCGGCCATCAGACAGGCCATGGCCGAGACACAGCAGCACTCTGACACACACTCATCTGATCACTGCTCACTGACACACACCAGCTCCTATCACAGCCTCTGGCATCGCCCACATACCTACTGACCACGCCCCTGCTCTCTGATTGGTGGAGGGCTGTTTGCTGTGGAGTTGATCTGTGAAATGAATCATGTCCAGATTTAATGTCAGTTAAACATTTTTTCTGTTCTGAAAGCAAGAAAAAAAAAAAGATTTATGTAGAATATAAACAATACTATGAATAAGTCCTGCATCCAAAATGTTCTACGGTAAAAGTACCTGATGTTAAATGTACTTAAGTATCAAGAATAACAGTAAAAATAAAACATGCATGTAATCTGTGAAGTAACTAGTAACTAAAGTTATCATATCAATAAAGTGACACAGACGAAGACCTGCAGCTGCTTCTGTTGAAGCCTGAAGTCTGTACCAGACTCCATTTAAAAACACATGATTTAATGAGACTTTAGAGAAGTATAATGTAACAGAAAATGGAAAGACTCAAGTAAAGTAGAAGTACCTCAACATTGTACTTAAATGCAGTACTTAAGCAAACTGGATTTATGTGATGTTTCACAGAGAAATAACAACGATAAGAACTGTAACTGATGTTATTTCATTAATAATAATCATCAGCTGGAGCTCAGAAAAGAGCAATCAGGGAAGTTGATATCTAAAGAAACAAGAAACAGGCTGCAGGGCTGTGACATCAGGAGCCAACACCAACACTTCATCTTAAAATAACTTTATTGACAAGACCCCGCCCCCACAGTTACAAGGCAGTTTTGACGTCATGCTATAAGGCTGTTAGAAAAATACAGCACACGCGCACACACACACACACACACACACACACACACACACACACACAAGGCTGTTTGTTGATAAAAAATGATGCTGTCATGTGACACACACATCACATGACTGAACTTTCACTTCCTTGTTCAGCTCATTAAACTCTGTCCATAACGACTTCCTCTGAGAGACACGAGGACAAACAGGACGTCAAGCTTTGTCAAAGGTGAGACAGGAAACAGACTGACAGCGACGTGTCATCACTCTGACAGTGACATCATCAGTCTGATGGTGACATCACACTCTGAGTGATGTCACTCAGCAGATCAGATCCTCACTGAGAAATGAAAGCAGCAGACAGATGTTCAGTGAACAAACTGATGGAGAAATCATCACATTTTAAAAAGAGAAGGAGAAGATGATGAACACACCTGCAGGACTCACCTGAGGTCTCATTCCATTGGACAGAAACATAAAGGTGATTATTCAACATCAATATTAAAGGAAATATTCTAATTATTGCTTTTATATCTATTTACATTCTTTTATCAGTTTATTAATGTTATTTACACACTTTGTCATCTGTGTTGAAGCATCAGCTGCACTTGAACGAGGCGACGCAGGCGTCAGAGGTCAGACTTAACTTCGCGCTTCCTTTTCGCCTCAACTCTGAACTTGTTTATCAACCAAAGGCAAAAATAAAATAAGTTACAAATGAAACTATAAAAGGCAGCGAGTCGAGTCTCTGCTTCAGGCTGACGCCGACTTTTAAAATAACACAACGAGTGACCTGGACAGAAACACATCCTTGTTCTTCAGCAGTTAACTGATTTAATCTGTTTCAGATCAGTGAAATATGAGAAGCTGCAGCTGACACTCATCCTCCTTCAGTTTACTGTCACAGAGGAAGAAAAGAAACAGAAAATATTCACTTTTAACAAACTAATTTTCTTATTTTTCTTCAGAAAATTACTCAAACTGATTTAATCAATTATTACCACAGTTGGTATCATTGCAGCTCTAATTCAATTGATTTTTTCAGTTCAAATGTTAAGCCGGTTATAAACTCTGACCTGCTTTCGATCCTTTAATTATATTTTTACAAAAACACGAAGGATGTTGAAAGACTCCTCCTTCAACTTCCTGTCTCTCTGCTAACATCCAATCACACAGCGCCACATCATCAGCAGGTTCACATTAACATAAACATTATTAAACACAGAAAAACAACTTGTTGCGTAAAAAGCAACAGTAAGTGAGAGTGAAGACGACTGATGTATCTGACAGGATATAGATCCACAGAACTGGAGCAGGTCTGTATTATCTCGAACACAGAACACAGAGTACACTACAGGAACCGGAGCAGCACCTTCAGATCAGCTGATCTCATGTCCAACCTCCTTAGAACAACATTAACTGTCCTTCATCCTCCTCTTCATCCTCGCACTGAGATCTTGTTCTCTACAGCAGCCAGCATGGAGGACAGACGAGAGTTCTCATTGGCCAGCAGCTTGGATGGCTCATCAAACTCTGCCACCTGAACCAATCAGATCAAAGGAGGCATCAGTCACAATTCTCTGTTTTATTAATGAGGTTTTAATCAAATGAGTTCCGATTTAAAGGTCCCATATTATACTGTTTTTCATCAAGTTCACACAGCTGTCAGAGGTCCAACAGCTCTGTATTCGATATGCATTGCCCCAAACTCATCCGTGGTCCTGAACTTCAGCTGTCTAAAAGTCGCTCTACAGAGCTCTATTCAGAGCAGTCTGTTTCTGTGCCTGCACCTTTAAATGCTAATGAGCTCTGTCTGTCAGCACCTACTTGGAGAGCTCTGCCTGCTACATCACTCTAAGGGAGGAGAAGCCCCTTGCGTTAGCAGTAGCATGTGCTAATGTTTACGGTGGATGTATATATGTATTGCTATGTCTCGCAGGACTTCTTTGTTCAACCGAACCAGTTTGACCCAGAATGGGACCCAGAAGGAGAGGCTCCCGAAGAAGTACAGACTCTGTGGCTGCAGCAGGACGTTTAGAATGGTTAGTGTGTCTGAATAATGTTAGTTTGTTCGTATGTGTTGTTACATTTACCATTTAGCGAAGGCTGTGTTTGTCTCCAACTCAGTCACTCTTGGACACTGTTAGTATCGTCTCTGTCTCCAGTCTGCACGTTTCCAGACTCTGTGACAACCAAGCTCCATTGTAAATATTATTAACATTAAACTCACTTCAAATGCCATTGCATAGCAGGCCGAAGCGGAGCTAACTAGTTAGCCAGTTTCCAGCTGACCTTACCAGACTCATAGGCAACTGTGAATACTCAAACCACTGCGACACTTTTCAGTGGCTCAGGTGCAGTTTGCTGGGTCCGGTATGGTTGGGACTGATCCTTTTACGAGGGTCTGTGTCGAGGTAAAGCCAGCTTTGTACTGACGCTCGTTACTGAAGCAGTCTGATGTAAAGTGGTTAGCACACACACACAAGCTAACATGAACCACAGCCGGCACGTTGTCTTAAAATATGAAACGCAACCACTGTCTCTTCTGTTGTTCTGTAGCTGGACAGAATATGGGCATTGATGTTGATTTTTACAACCAACAACAGAGCTATTTGCATGTCTAGCTTTGAGCGACGACATTGTGAAACTCTGCTGTCTCACTGCTGGACACACTGAACTTCACCTCGGGGATGAACGCCTCCTCTCAGATATCTCCTATCACCGCTCAGAGGAGGCCGGACTGTGATAATGACTCCCTTTCTTTACGTAACGACAGGAGCAGATTCTGAACAGCCTGTAGGAGCTCTGTGTTACCAGTGGGTGGGCTGCAGAGACCATGCAGGAATCACTTGTTTTCATCATTCTGGGAGTTGGTAGGTTCAGTGAGGACCAGCTTATATATGTAGAGACCAGAGAAAACCTGTTTTTCATAATATGGGACCTTTAAGTTTCAGATAATAAAGTGATTTATTTCTGTCATCGTCTGATTCTCTGAGTCACATGAATCCTTCTATAAACTGAAGATCAGATGGCCTGGAACTCCCCGTGACAGCTCCTGAGCTCCTATTGGCCAGTTCAGTGCCATACCTGTCCGTGGTTAAGCACCATGATACGGTCTGAAGCGAGGACCGTATGGAGGCGGTGAGCAATGGTCAAGGTTGTGCAGTCCTGGAAAGAACTCCGAATGGTCTCCTGGATCAGACCGTCCGTCTCTGCATCCATTGCTGCCGTCGCCTCATCTAGGATCAGGACCTGAAGACCAGAGCAGGTAATCAGAGGACATAACACAGACCTGTCTGTCTCTATGACCTGTCTGCCTCTCACCTTGCACTGTCTCAGCAGAGCTCTGGCAACGCACAGTAGCTGTCTCTCTCCCACTGAGAAGTTCTCTCCATTCTCCACCACCTCGGATTCCAACTTCAGTGGCAGCTGGGACACCTGAGGAACAGACAGAAAGTCAGCCAGACAGGTGAGCAGGTGTGAATGTCTTCCTGTGATTCTGCAGTCAGGTGTGTGTTATGTGCTATATTTCTCACTGCGCATGTGCGAATGTCTAGTTTGTTCAGCGGGAGTGAGCCATTGTTGTTGTGGTGCTGAAGTTGCAGAAAAGTCATGAAAATGTACAGTTGTCATTGTAGTTATTGAACCAACAGCTTGTAGTGTGTCTGTACTCACACAGTCCTTCATGTGACTCCTCTCCAGAGCGTCCCAGATCTGCTCCTCACTGTACTGATTAAAAGGGTCCACGTTGAACCTGGAGACACGGTCAGAATCATCTGAACTGAGGTCACAAGCAGTCAGTCAACATCAGAGCAGGTGTCCTCAGGTGATCCTACCTGACTGTCCCACTGAACAGCACTGGGTCCTGAGGGATGATTGACAGTTTGCTGCGCAGGTCAGCCAGTCCGATGTCACTGATGTCAACACCGTCAATCAGAATGGAGCCGCCACAGCTCTCCACCAACCGGAACAGAGCCACACCCAGAGATGACTTACCTACAGAGAGAGAGACAGGTCAGAGAGAGACAGACAGGTCTCGTGCTGTTCATCCTGACCCCTACAGATCCAGGACAGGCTTCTGGCTCTGGTCCTACCTGATCCAGTTCTGCCCACGATGCCGACCTTCTCTTTTGGTCGGATGCTGCAGGAGATCTTGTTGAGAACCAGAGGGAGGTTCTCCTGGTACCTCATGTCCACGTCCTGGAGCACCAGCTCCCCCTGCTGAGGCCAGTCGGCTGGAGGAGAGCGACCTTTGACCCGGGCAGGGGCCTCCTGGGACAGGGACTGAGAGACAGACAGGATCAGGACCTATTCCCATGAGATCAACATCTTAATGAATAATTCTATTGGAGAACTGCAGTAAGACACCACTCTGTACTGGTGACTGTCATGGAGGCCAGTGACAAACCAGTGTGACCAGGGAAGAGTGAGCCTGGTCCCAATACCTGGATGTAGTGATGAATTCTCTCCACTGAGGTGAAGCGAGCTTCAGTCTCAGAGGCCAGACGGACAGTGAACTGGAACAGTCCTGTTAACTGCAAAGGGACAGACGGGTTATGTCTGAGACAAAAGAAGACCAGCAGAAATATAATGATGCCTTCAGGTTACCTGCACAGCATAGGAGATGGCAAGGCCCGCATAGGCAGGAGGGATCTGCCCATGCATCAGGACCATCATGAGGGCGGTGGTGCTGATCAGGGCCACGCTGATGATGTCCAGACGCACTGCCAACCAGCGCATCGCACAGCTGAACAGATAAAACGGAGCCTGGTTCTGGTCCAGCAGAACCTGGTACCTGAAAACAAAAACACAGTCAGACTCTGCAGGTCAGGACCTGGCTCAGAACCACTGTCAGTGAACCTTGACCTGTTCAGGAAGTTCCGTCCCTGGTCATAGGCCTGCAGCGTGCTGAGGCCCTGGATACTGGAGGTGATGTGGGACATGAATGGGGACATGGTCACGTTGTCCAGACGCTTCAGCTCCCTGATGAAGACCCTGGAGATGCTGTGCAGCACTGCGAAAAGCAACACCAGCGGACCCACAGCCACCAGGAACCACGGGAACACACAGCTGATGACACAGAGGCAGAAGAAGACCAGGATGACATTCTGGATGAACATCTCAGCCTGGAAGGGCAGACGAGTGTCGACTGGAAGGAAAACACAAGAAGATATCAGTAAAGTTCTCAACATGACTCTGTCTGGTTCTGTGAAGTACTATTCTTTTCACACTACCATAACTGTTTCTGTATCATCTTAAATCGAATGTTAACTGTAATAAAAGCCATTCATTAGGCTTCACCAAATGAACAACACAAATGGTAACTAGGTAGAAAAACTCCCATTACTCCTCCTGTATTTTACGTTGTGTGAATAATCGGATGCTGCTAGAATTTCATTATACACCTGTGTAATGACAATAAAAGGATTCTGATTCTGATTATGTATTGTTGCTCTTCTTGAACACGGCAGAAGTTTTCCAAGGGAAGCTGAAAAGCATCCTACCTTAAAGACTGGAACATAACCTCCTATCTGGTTGTGCGTTTACCTTCATCCATGTCTTTGGAGAAGCGGTTCAGGATCCGAGCTGAGGGCGTTGAGTCAAAGAACCTCATGGGGCAGCGGAGGATCTTATGAAACAGTAGGTCATGGAGTTTAGAGGAGGCGCGCAGAGTTCCCTGAAGGACACAATCAGATTTGTGAGATACACCTGACAGGAGACTGTGAACAGAAACAATTAAAGGCCTCCTGTATGTTAGAGTTTGATCAGGGGGATATTTTTCCTTTTCTGTGTTTTACGGGTCATGAGGGGTGTGACATGTTGA
Source organism: Acanthopagrus latus (assembly GCF_904848185.1). Lineage (NCBI taxonomy): Eukaryota > Metazoa > Chordata > Actinopteri > Spariformes > Sparidae > Acanthopagrus > Acanthopagrus latus. The sequence continues at coordinate 484,518 of NC_051040.1, read as the reverse complement.
CCTTGACGAAGACGATGCCTCTGATGAGTTTGAGTAGCAGCATGACTCCCATGGAGGAGGCGTAGACAGCAGCATAGTGTTGCATCATGGGATTGTCTTTGATGCTGCCGCTCACAGTCGAGCTGTTGCTCTGGGTTACCGTTGTGTTCTGAATAACAGGAGAACAGGAGTCAAGAGGAGTCAGGACAAGTTGTCAGTGATCATGCTGACTGATGAGCAGGTGAAGAAGAAGAGGTGTCTCACCCCACTCCCCTGGTTGATCCAGTAGCTGAGCCACCACTGGCAAAAGGCTGAGCTCCCAACATTCAGAACAAACAGAGCCAGGATCAGCAGGCAGGAGGCGGAGCCACCACACGATGCCATGTAGAGCCGGAACACAGGCCAGGCCACGCCCCCACTCAGCTGCTCCTCCCCTGTGATGATACATGACCAAATATAGTAAATAAACAGGAGTGTCTCATTAAAATATTTAATCAAAACAGACAACAACAGGTGTTTACCATTCTCTTTAACGACAGGAGCAATCTTCTTCACTGATCCTGGTTTAATGTCTGCTGGTTGCCTCTGAGAACCACCTGTCTTCCTGCTAGGAGCCTGAAATGGAAAACAGGTTGAACAGGTAACACAGCCACTCAGACAAAAGTTAAAACAGACAGACAGACAGACAGACAGACAGACAGTCAGACAGGTACCTCCATGTAAGGTGTGTCTCCCAACTGAAAATGGTTGAACATGGCGGCATAGTCTCTGTTCAGTTTCATCAGGTTGTCATGGGTACCATGCTCCAATATAGTCCCCTCCCTCATCAGGATGACATCATCACAGTCTGACAGGTACTACACACACACACACACACACACACACACACACACACACACAGAGGTTAACCCCATGGCAACAGTGTGCAATAAAGATTTCCTACCTGTGAGGAGGTTTACCTGCAGCTGGTGGGTGACGAAGATAATGGTCTTTTGGTAAAGCTGCTTCCTAATGGCATTACGAAAGATGTGGTTGGCCACATGAGCATCCAGGGCGCTGAGTGGGTCATCCAGGATGTAAACGTCGCGGTCACTGTAGAGGGCACGGGCCAAGCTGATCCTTTGGCGCTGCCCACCACTTAGGTTGGCACCACACTCACCAATCTGATGGAAACATAGACACAACTTGAATACATTCACACAATAAAACCTTTTAAATGCAGGAAATTAAGTAAACAAACGTGTCCATTGTCTGTGGTTCTCCAGTTGTTCTCGGGTAGAATCCCAGGAACAAAATTTGGGTTCTGCTAAGGAGGTGAGAGTAAATCCAAAATCAGGTGCTTTCACAGGCTTGCACAGTTTAAGGGTTAGGGAAGGGTTAACCTGGACTCCAAATTCCCCGGATCCCAATCTGTGTCCATGGGAACTGCTTGAACAACTTGAATCTATTTAGACCCTATTTCACAGCCTACAAGATCTCTGTCCATGCCTCAAATGGTCAAAGTCACATCTCACATTGTCTGCACAGACAGCTGAGATCAAGTCCAAGATCTGCGCTGTCCTGGTGAGACTCCAACAAGGTCGACCGAATGGTTTGTAATAACAACCCTGGATCTGACATTCCTGGGATTGTCCTGTATGAAAGTCGCTCAGGACAGTACTAGAGCGACTTTCATAAGGGTTCACCAAGCCAACAAAACAAACGATGACTAGATATACAAAATCCCACTAGTCCTCTTGAATCATTGCTCCTCTGAAACATGGCAGACGTTTTCCCAAAGAAGTGGAATAGCATCAAACCCTAACAGTAAGGGCACAACCTCAAGACCCTTTTTAGAAACAGGCATGAACATCCAGCCTGCAGGTAGTTTCACTATCATACAGTGACTGTTGGTGTGAAGGACAACACCTCCACCTCACTCTGAAGAGCCACATCTACACTATAGTACAAACAGGAAGTGACATCACCTCTGTGAGGTCAGCGTTGGGCAGCCGTGCGAGGTCTGGTCTGAGACAGCAGGCACTCAGCACGGACTGATACCTGCAGAGACGGAAGGAAAGACAACCACAAATCAGTCATATCTGTCCACATAATGCTCCACACCTGTCCTCCAGGTTTCCTCCTCTCACCTGTCTTCCTGATACTCCTGTCCAAACAGGATGTTTTCTCTCAGTGTTGCATTCAGGATCCAGGCCTGCTGAGCCACATAGGCAAGCCTTCCTCTGACAGCCACACTGCCCTGCAGCAGAGTCATCTGTCAACACACCAGACAAACTGTTCATTCACCTGCAGCAGCAATTATGTAGAAGATGGAACTGATTGGCTGTGAGGGTCTTGGTAAATGATTCAGTGTCGGATGTTTTCCCTTTGAGGAGAGGTACATGTCTCCCCTCTCCCCTTTATTATGTGCAGAGGCTATTAGGATCCACCAAAGGCTTTCTGGTGTCAAATTAGGAGAGATTGAAAGTATAATCTCACCTTATGCTGATGATGTATTATTGTTTATTACTAGCCCAGAGCACTCTATCCCTATTTGCTATCACTCATCAACTAATCTGGCCTTTTTTCAGGATATAAAATGAACTATAACAAATCAGAGGCTTTGCCATCAGGTGACTCTGGGGATTGGGTTGCTCCTGCCAGTTTCCCTTTCAGGTGGTCAACCAGAGGTTTTACTTATCTGGGCATCAGAGTCCCAGCAGACATTAAAGAGCTATATAAACTAAATATTAAAGCAACTTTGATATCATCCAGAAATCATCTTCACAGGTGGTTTGATCTCCCACTGTCTTGGATTGGCTGAATTAGTTTGATCAAGATTAATGTACTTCCCAGGATATTATACGCTATGCAAGTGCTGCCACTTGAGATCAATAGGAAAGTCATTTTAGATATTAAATGATTTCTGTCAAAATTCACACAACGTGGAAAGAAATCTAGATTAAAGATGAAAAATGTACAGTTACCAATAGACAGAGGGGGCAAAGCACTTCCTAATTTTCTTTATTTCAATCAAGCCTATCATGCTCGAATAAGAATAAAACTTTCCCTGCAGGGAGTATTTTTGATGACTGGTATTCAAAGGAACTGAGAGGATTTATCTGATTTATTCAAAGATGGTAATTTCATGTCATTTGAAAATACTCGGAATAAGTACATCATACCACATAACCAAATTTTCTCGTTTTTTTCAAAGTGATAGATATTTTATAAATCATGCCTTACGTTCCCGAATGATCAGCCAATGTTAAGTCCTGTTGAGAGCGTCTTTCTTAAATCTAAGTTAACTGTAATGTAAAGAAATTAATTTCTCTTTTCTAAGGAAAATTAATCTCTGTTAGTGCTGATAGAGCCAGGGAGCTTTAGGAAAAGGACTCAGAGGCTGAGTTAAATTCAGAGGCTCAGATCAGGTCAGAGGCTTTTGTATCAGCTGAAAAAATATTTAATTACAACAGAGATAGTTAATCTAGAATTTTACACCGAGTGCGGCGCACTCCTCAGTGTTTACATCCATTTTCCCCCTCTGTGTGAAGTGTAAAAAGAAGTAGGGACCTACTACCACTGTATCTGGCAATGTTCATTCATTTCCAGATATTGGAAAAAGGTAACTAACTAGCTTAGCTCCATTCTTCACAAATCTGTTCCATTAGATCCAATAATGTTTCTTCTTAGTGCCCCTACAGAACGCCTCTCTTTGGGCCACTGACTTTATTGTGCAAACTTTTTACTTTAGTAAGGCGATGTGTTCTGTTCCAGTGGACTCAGGAGAAGCCTCCCGCAGTCACTCGATGGTACAGAGAAACATTTAAGGTTTTTCCTATGGAACGTTTCAGTGCTATTCTAAAAGGTGACAGCAGGATCTTTTATAGAATATGGCAGAGCCTCCTTGATCATTTTCCCAGTAATCTTGTTGATCTGCTGCAGAAAAGGCATCCGCACACTGTCTCCCCAAATTTTTCATAGACTGTTAAATCTGTTTCTTTGACAACAATAATGTGTATGATCCAAATGTGTGTTGGTGTAACACGTGTATTATAACTCCTTTGTAATTTGGCAAAGTATGTGCTGTGTTTGTTTTGTTCTGTTAATGCAAAATGCAAAATTAAAAATAATATCATTGAAAAGAAAAAGGAAGAACTGATTTTACAGGTGTCAGCACTGGAGGTGACATCACCTGGCCCAAGATGGCAGAAATCAGGGAGGTTTTTCCACTGCCGACACTTCCGCAGACACCGACCAACTTCCCCTGAACAGACAGACAGACAGACAGACAGACAGTCAGACAGACAGTCAGACAGACAGACAGACAGACAGACAGACAGACAGTCAGACAGTCAGGCAGACAGACAGTCAGACAGTCAGACAGACAGACAGACAGACAGACAGTCAGACAGACAGACAGACAGACAGTCAGACAGACAGACAGACAGACAGTCAGACAGACAGACAGACAGACAGACAGTCAGTCAGACAGACAGTCAGACAGACAGACAGACAGTCAGACAGACAGACAGACAGACAGACAGTCAGTCAGACAGACAGACAGTCAGACAGACAGACAGACAGACAGACAGACAGACAGTCAGTCAGACAGACAGTCAGACAGACAGTCAGACAGACAGACAGTCAGACAGACAGACAGACAGTCAGACAGACAGACAGACAGACAGACAGTCAGACAGACAGACAGTCAGACAGACAGACAGACAGACAGACAGACAGACAGTCAGTCAGACAGACAGTCAGGCAGGTATCAGTAATATGTTCACTGTCACTCAAGTGTTCCAGTATTTGGGCCCAATTCATGGACTGACCTGCTGGACACTCATGTTGATGCAGTGCAGGGTGCTCTGAAGCCACTGATGAGTACAGGCCTCTCCCTCACCCTCCTCCTCCTCTTGACTTGAGGCCAGACCTCCTTCTACCCTGAGGAGGGAGCCGGTCACCTCCTCCATCTGCTCCTCCTTCTCCCGAAGAACAGCTCCGTCACTGCTCCTGAGAGTCACCACACACACTTCAGGAACTGACCGACTTCCTCGTGAGCTTTGAATAATTTTGCTCCGGGGGAACAAGAGTCTGTGTCACAGAAACTGACAACGTGGGATTTGTTCTGATATTTTCTCCACAAAATTAAAAGAACGAGATCAGTGTACTTTGGTCCTCACCATTCTGAAATAAACTCCAGATCAATTTTATATCAACTATTATTACTAAGTACATAAATGGATCTCATATTTCCCAGGTTTTTAAAGGCCACTATCTGCGCAGGAATTTAATTGTTTGTTGTTCCTAGGAAACCTCAGGCTGTACAGTTTGGAAATTTTGACGTGAATGCATAATTTATTTGGAAGATCAGTTTATATCAGTTTACTTGTCCTGGTGTCGTCGGTGTCTGCCAGCTGTTCGGACACATGGACTGGGCTGAGCACTCTGTCCGCCCCCCTCCCACGCCAAACTGGCTCCACACATCTCCACAGCAATCTGAGGATCACCAGGCAACGCTCGGACACCGTCGACCTCCGGCAGCAGGAAGAGACTCTGAGGGGCGAGACAGAGAGGTGGAACCAGATCAAACTGGTGGATGAGGAGAGTAGGGGGGAGGTAAGTAATTGAGGATCTGACCTTGAATCTCTCCATGGCCACTGACGCCTCAGACAGAGACTTGACAGAGAAGGGTGTGACCTTCAGGGCAAAGGTCATGGCGTTGAACACCGTGACCACAGTGAAGGCCTACAGAGACGCACAGGAGACACAGGAGCAGCTGAGTGGACATGATGAAGGACATCAACACAGACAGTTAACGTTAGCTAACAAACTAACGGCTATTAGAGAGAGACTGTTAGACGGCCAGTGGGAAACCAAGCACTAAGTACACATAGTTTTATCTGTTTGTTTCAGTTTGGTACCTGAGCTGCAGTTAGGTTGTATCCTAGCAACAGGTGGGTGGAGAATGTTGCCACACTGGCGATGACGACGACTACAGGAGCCACGCCCACAGTGATGCTCTGGAAGTAACCTGTCAGCTCCAAGATCCTCCGCTCCTCGTCCCGGATCCCTGAGAGGAAACAGGACGAAGCCAAAATGCAGGTAACACAGGTAAACACTGTGTTACCATGGCGACAGGCAGGTGAGCATGTGTGGGTGAGTACATACTGTGGATGTCCTGGGCGAAGGCTTTGACCCAGGCGTACATCTTGACAAACTTAATGTTTGTGAGGATCTCATTCATCTTCTGCACTCGTCTGTCGGTGATAGCCGCGCCCTTCCTCCTGAAGAACACTGTCAGTCTGGAGCTGAACATCTGATCAGAGAACACTGATCAATAAACCCGTAGGGTTGGAGGATCACTTTCTACAGGCTACATGCTACTGACCATGGTCGGGTAGAAGAGGATGAACACAGCTGATCCCAGCAGAGACGTTGGTCCCAGAATAAACAGGTTATAAGCAACACCGAGCGCGGCCACCAGGGGGCCTCCTGCCAACAGACTGCCCACTGCTGCAGCCTCAAACATCCTCTGACCATCACTGGAGCACATGTTCACCAGCTGAGAGACAGACAGGTGGAGACAGGCAGGTGGAGACAGACAGACAGGTGGAGACAGGCAGGTGGAGACAGGCAGGTGAAGGGAGAGAATCAAAGATCACTGAAAAAAGAGAGAAAGCAAGACAACAGAACAGGAACAGACAAAAGACGAGACAAACAAACAAACACGAAGCCGTACCTGTCCCATGGACTTGTCCCTGACGCTGCGGAGCTTCAGGATCTTGTGGAAGGCCAGGCTGAGGATGGCTCCTCTCAGTCTGGATCCTGTCCTGTAGTTCAGGGCCCAAGTCAGAGCCAGAGACCAGGACCGGATCAGCTCTGTGGTCAGGAGACCCAGAACCAGCAGCAGCCCGTAGACCAGGTCTGAGTCCTCCTGCTGGGTGTACTCCAGCAGACGCTTCACCGCAAACGCCTGGGGGGAGACTCATACAAGTCTCATACTGGTCTCACTGGAATCACGGGTCTCATACTGGTCTCACTGGTCTCATACTGGTCTCACTGGTCTCATACTGGTCTCATATAGGTCTCATACTGGTCTCATACTGGTCTCACTGGAATCATACTGGTCTTATATAGGTCTCATACTGGTCTCACTGGTCTCATACTGGTCTCATATAGGTCTCATACTGGTCTCATACTGGTCTCACTGGAATCATACTGGTCTTATATAGGTCTCATACTGGTCTCACTGGTCTCATACTGGTCTTATATAGGTCTCATACTGGTCTCACTGGTCTCATACTGGTCTTATATAGGTCTCATACTGGTCTCACTGGTCTCATACTGGTCTCACTGGTCTCACTGGTCTCATACTGGTCTCACTGGAATCACTGGTCTCATACTGGTCTCACTGGTCTCATTCTGGTCTCACTGGTCTCATACTGGTCTCACTGGTCTCATACTGGTCTCACTGGAATCACTGGTCTCATACTGGTCTCACTGGTCTCATACTGGTCTCATATAGGTCTCACTGGAATCACTGGTCTCATACTGGTCTCACAGGTCTCATACTGGTCTCATATAGGTCTCATACTGGTCTCATACTGGTCTCACTGGAATCACTGGTCTCATATAGGTCTCACTGGAATCACTGGTCTCATACTGGTCTCACTGGTCTCATACTGGTCTCATATAGGTCTCATACTGGTCTCACTGATCTCATACTGGTCTCACTGGTCTTATATAGGTCTCACTGGTCTCATTCTGGTCTCACTGGTCTCATACAAGTCTCATACTGGTCTCAGTGGTCTCATACTGGTCTCATTCTGGTCTCATACTGGTCTCATACTGGTCTCAGTGGTCTCATACTAGTCTCATACTGGTCTCACTGGTCTCATACAGGTCTCATACTGGTCTCATACTAGTCTCAGTGGTCTCATACAGGTCTCAGTAGTCTCAAACTGGTCTCAGTGGTCTCATATTGGTCTCACTGGTCTCATACTGGTCTCGTACTGGTCTCACTGGTTTTGCTGGTGTGACTCACCGGCCCACTGAATCCTGCCAGCTGTGTGACGGCGAGGCAGAGGATGGAGAGAAGGAGACGAGTCCGACAAAACAACCAAACTACCGAACACAAGGATGCATTGCTGCCCTTTGACCTCTGTTCCTCCTCCCACAGAGCTGACAGCCTGAGGACAGACAACAGGAAGACAACAGGAAGACAACGGGAAGATAACGGGAAGACAACAGGAAGACAACGGGAAGACAACGGGAAGATAACAGGAAGACAACGGGAAGACAACAGGAAGACAACGGGAAGATAGCGGGAAGACAACAGGAAGACAACGGGAAGACATCGGGAAGACAACAGGAAGACAACGGGAAGACATCGGGAAGACAACGGAAGACAACAGGAAGACAACAGGAAGACATCGGGAAGACAACGGGAAGACATCGGGAAGACAACAGGAAGACATCGGGAAGACAACGGGAAGACATCGGGAAGACAACAGGAAGACAACAGGAAGACATCGGGAAGACAACGGGAAGACATCGGGAAGACAACAGGAAGACATCGGGAAGACAACGGGAAGACATCGGGAAGACAACGGAAGACAACAGGAAGACAACGGGAAGACATCGGGAAGACAACAGGAAGACATCGGGAAGACAACGGAAGACAACGGGACAGAAGTTAACTGATGCCGTTCTACTCAGACACAGAAGTATTGCATTCCAGAAAAAGTTACAAAAGTCTGAAAACATCAACTTCCTGTTTAACATCAAACAGAGACTTTGCTGTTGTTGATTTATGTTGAAATGACTTCCTCATGTGACCTGACAGCAGCATCAGATGAAGGATCCACCAGTGGTCCCTGGAAGTATTACACTTCTCGCTGGACTGAACTGAGGACTTTATATTAAATCTGGACAGTGCTGGAGGCGGAGCCTGACTACAGATGCTTGTTTCTTAATGTAAGCTTCTGGTGTTTGTGTTTTTGGCCTCAGTGCCTCAGTGTCGATGTAATGACACATGACCATCATGAGGTCCGGCCTCAGAGCCTGGAGCTGCTCCTGGACCTCTGGGCTCAACAGACGCCATCTCTGTGTTCAGGTGTTCTAATCAGTAGACACTTTGATTTCATAGCTCCTCCTACCTCAGGCTGTTGGCATGGCAACCCTCCCGCTGTGACACCGGCCAGATGTCGTCCAATAGGAGCTTTCCTTTCCTGTGGGCATGTAGAACCAGAGGAGTCAGCCAATGAAACGTCATGAAGGAGAAGAGACCTGCGCTGTCCACCGGATGACCACACCTGAGGACACACACACAAACACCTGATGAGACACAAACACCTGAGCTGTGTGGTGTGTGTGTGTGTGTGTGTGTGTGTGTGTGTGTGTGTGTGTGTGTGTGTGTGTGTGTGTGTCTTACCTGTCCTTCTCTTTTGGTCCACCCTCCTTCAGCTCCTCACCATGGCAACCAGCTGATCTGTGCTCACATGAATCCAATGCACCCTGAAACACACACACACACACACACACACAAACTGTCT